>NW_007249712.1:278644-311221 GCF_000164805.1 Carlito syrichta | reverse complement strand
TGACATATTCTATAAACCTTTTTCATCCTAAACTGATTGATTTATGCCAAGTTAAACAATTCTATAGAAGCTTAAGTATTTACTTTACAAACGAAAGTGGCCCATCCCAGAATGTTTGGAATGTGACCCAGTCCAAAGTTCACAGTGGGCTAGCTGCAAGTAACCCAGCCACATTCTTTCAACAAAATGGCTGTCTTCAAAACTATATTCTACAATTTACACCTTCAATAAATCCTAAGATCATGACCCAGAAGCCTGTGACCAATACTAAGGCTCTTAGGTGTGACATGAGTTTGAATTATAAGTTGTGTGAAAGCCAAAACTGCAGTTTGAGGAAGAATGGGAACAATGAGCTTCTAAAGTTAGCTTGTGTTTGTCCCAGTCTCAGAGTTTTTATGTTTTGAGCTCACAGGAGCTTAATCTGGTTAGTGCTGAGTAGAAAGGGGGAGGAAATGGGGCCAATAGCTCCCGAGCGCATCCTAGTGGTCTCAGGGTCAACAGCCCTTCCTGATCCCTAACGCTCAGTGGGCCTCCGTGGCCGGATCCCAACAGGTTTTCACGTTTTTTTCCATACAGATGTACATAGTAACCTCTGATAAATTTTATATTTCTTCAGAGTCAGTTGAGTTTTTGCATTTCTGATTGTGTTTATTTGGATTTTTTCCTTCTTTTTCTTGGTCATTCTGGTTATGTGTCCATCATTTCTTCTGTAATTAATACCTTTTTAAGTGTCTCCTGTAGAGCTGATCTGGAAGCTGCATAATCTCTTCAGGATTGGATGTCTGGGAAGGATTTTAATTTTCCATCACTGATGAAGCTGAGTTTGGCTGGGTAGAAAATTCTTGGTTGAAGTTGTTTACCTTTGAGGACTTTGAACACTAGACTCCTGTCCCTTCTAGCTTGTAGTGTTTCTGCCAATAGGTCTGCTGCTTTTCTGATTGGTTTTCCCAATAGGTAGTCTTACCCTTCTCTCTTGCTGCCTTTAAGATTTTTCCTTTTGTACCTACTTTGTGTAAGCAAATTACGATCTGTTTAGGGGTTGGTCTTCTCACTTGATGTCTTATAGGGGTTCTCTGTATCTCTTGTGTTTGGCTAGTCACATCTCTGGTGAGATGGGGAAAGTTTTCTTGGATAACCTCCTGGAATACTTGCTCCACGGTGCTCTCCATTCCCCTTTTACTTCTGGCATACCAATCAAGCCTAGGTTCATCCTCTTAATAAAATTATACCTCTTGTAGACTTTGTTCTTTCTTTCCAAGTTTTCTTTCTATGATTTCTAAAGATCATGCTAATTCCATGTTTTGGTCTTCTAGTCCTGAGATTCTTTCTTCTGCTTGATTAATTCTGCTTTCCATGCTTGTCATCTTGTTATTTATTTCCTGGATGAAATTTTTTATGGTCAAAATCTCTGTTACAAGTTCTTTCAGTGTTGTATATTATCTTTCTTGAGTCTTATTCACTCTTTCCACCCATTCCCTAATCTCTGTTGCATTCTGGGTCCAGCTGTTGGTGACTTCCATTGTTTGGGCTCCAAGATCTGATGTTTTTAGTCATTTTACCTTTGTTACACTGGAAATTACCTGTAGTCTTCTGTTGGTTTTTTCTCATTTGTGACAGATCTCTTTCTTTTCTCTTTAGTTCCATTATTTAGTGGCAGTAGGAGAGACTTTCAATTCTGATGTTTGCTCAGCCCTGGATTCTTCCCTAATCAGGGCTCTAGATTTGTTCTATTTTGAAACGAGACTGTGGGTGAAAAGCTTTGCTATCACTTGTAGTTTTGAGAGTCAAATAAGGTGGAAGATGGGGAGTTAGGATTCAGAAACTCTTGCAAATCACAATGTTCCCTGATTGTGGTATGGGTTCCTGAGACCCACTCCCTACCACCACTCTATGACAATGCAATGGGTATGTGTGTGTACCTCCTGAGTCCAAGACACAGTAACAGTAACAAGGAGAACAGAGAAGAGTAGAATAAAATAAGATGGACAAGGAATTTTTAAAAAATAAAAGATAAAAGAAAAAAATACAGAATAATGAAAGCAGAAACCAAAGCAGAAAACAAATAAACACATAGACAAATACACACGCACCAAAACAAATAGGAATAACAACAATGAAAAACAAAACAGAAAACAATAAAAAAAGGAAAACCAAACACATATACATGCCCAGCACCAAATGAAAGGAGAAGAAAAGGAGAATAAAACAAAGAAAAAGAAAAAAATAAGAATTGAGATTGAATCCTCACACATATATTCACACACACATTAAACTAAAAAAAAAAAAAGAGCAAAAACAAACCAAAAAAGAAAAAAACTGAAAAATAATCATTCGCTTACATACATAAACAGAAAACAAAAAATAGAAGAAGAGGGAGAAAAAATGGGGAGGATGCAGAGTGAACCCTCACATAAATATTCATGCACAAAGGAAAAGTATTTTTAAAAATTTAAAAACTAACAGGTAAAAAAAAAAAAACCCTACCCTCCTGTGGCAGATTCTATAGTTGTTCTTCTCATCTGCTTCTCTGCTGTCTCCTGCAGAGCTTCTTTCTCACTCACTATCTCCTCAGTGTCCAGACAGTGTCCAGACCAGGGAAGGAGGAGGGGGTAGTGGGGGTAGGTAGGTGGGACTACAGTCCTCCTCTCCAACTCTAGTATTGTCCCCTCTTGTGGGGATTCCCTCTGGTGGGGAAGTGTGGGATTGTCTCTTCCCCAAGTACTGGCAGGGGGTGCCCCAGCCAGGTTTATCTTGGAGTGGAGTCCTTCAATTGCATCTGATGTTCAGGTTCTGCCTGTGTTTGTCCCTCTCAGTCATGCCCCAGTCCTGTGGGTCTGACACTCAGAGGAGTGCTGGGGAGGAGAGGATTGGGTCAGCCCAATTTACCACTGATCTCTTTGGATGTCTTCCTCATCCTTTTCTGGCCACACCCTTTGTCCCATGGTTAAATCAAGGTAGAGGGTGGGATGTCTGAGACTCAGCACTCATCCTGTTCATTCAAAGTTTGTGCTTTCAGGATATTCCCTCTGAATCATGAACAACCCCTGAGTAACTGACCCGTCAGTCACAGGGATTGGTATGTTGCTCCACGGTGAGCAAGCCAGAGCACTTTCCTGCCCCATTTTCAAGGGGGTCGCAGGTGCCTCTTTTGTCTTCTCCAGTGGGGCACTGCCTCTGGGCTCCCTTTGCAGCCCTTGCTGCCAGTGTCTGGTCAGGCACTGCAGTAGTGTGACAAAGCCTGGAGCCAACAGTTTCTCCTGCTGCAGTGGTGAAGCAGAGCCTGGAGCCGGTGGTCTCTCTCCACAGCTTCTTCTCAGGAAGGCATTTGTCAGTTTAAAGAAAAGTGGTGCTTGACTGCTGTGATCTAGGAAGCACTGGGGACAAAGCAGAGCAGTTGGGGCCAAGCAGAGCAGCTTGGCCAGGAGACCCCTAGCCACTTGCTAACAAGCCCACTCTTAGTCTCTCCCAGCAGCTTCTTCCCAGGAAGGGCTTTTTTGATTAACAAAAAAGAAGGAAAAAAAATGGCACTTGGCTTCTGCATCACCATGGTCCAAGCCAAGAAGCTGTGGCACCTGCTGCCTCACCAGAAGAGCCTCGATCACTTGTTCCTGAGCCCTCATTCAGTCGGCCACTCATAACCCACTTACTCACAGACACATACATTCTCTCACTCACGCCGGGACTCACATAGTCTGATGGGCTCAGCTACCATCTTCCTCCCAACTCCTCTGATTTTTCTTTAGCAATTTCTGTACTTCTGGATTCCTCCTTTTTCTTGTTGACTATTTTATTTCAGGATGCAATCTATTTGACAGATCATAGAAAACAAAAGGGAGAAGCAGCCAACAATAGACCTTTCACGACAACATGCCAGAAGACAGGCATGCCCTCACATGTGACATTTTTTTCCATCTTTGAGCAGAAGGAACACGTTGAGGAAATGACTCAAGCCTGAGGGACCTCAGATCTTGGCTTCTATTCTGGATATATAAAAAAGCAGGAAGCAAATTGTAGTTGATGTGCCTCAAATGCACGCCCAGCTCTGAGCAAATATAAGGATGGGCAGTGCTCAATCCAACTGAGACTCCAAATTTCTAAGGTTCTCGGGCACTGCCAAGATGTTTGGAGTGGCTCCTCTGTTGGAATGGCAGTACATCACAATGAGATACACAGAGGATTATTCAGACCATAAACGATAAATTAAAGAAAATGAGTCCTGTATTTTATGACCTAGTCAGTCTGGGAAGAGTTGTTCAGAGTGAAGTCAGAAAACCCCTTAATGAGAAAACATGAACAGCATAAATCATAATAGCATAAAAATTGAACTTGCATGGTGGACAATATAAATAATTCCGAATGTTTATGGAACACCACAGTTGCTTCAAGATCTATAAATATAATCAGGACCTAGAATTTCCTTGGCTCACTTGATATATTTCATGTAGTGAATTTTACACCACAAAAAAATACTATCATCTATTCTCCTATGATCATAGAACAAAAACATGTCCACTGGATACTCTTGAATGCTCATTCTGTGCTAGATACTCTGTCATATACTTTTGCAAAATGATGATCCCTAGCCCCTAGAGAGCATTCTGAACTTCTGAGTCGTGAACAGTAGGGTGCCTCACTTGTGCACCAGGTGAAGGTGAGAATGGCATGAGAAGATGGGTCTGCCCAACTCAGAAGCCCTGCCTCTATTGTGTCTAGACTCTGCTTGTCACCACTTTCAGAGTAATAGTCACATGATGAATTTGCATCCAGTGAACAATTTTGGTATTGAGAAAAGATGTATATCTGGCTGTCTTAACTAGCAGTGATTTATTTAGATCGCTTCTCCTTTTTTTCCATCTTTTCTCCTAATAGTCATTAATGTTTTATATCACTATGACTGGGAAGTATGTAAAAGCTGATTTTGCTTTCTCCTCACACCTTTCTCACCAGCTCACTTGGGTCTGTTCCCAGGAATTGTTTCCGCAGGGCTCTGGCGTCTAAAAGCTAGGACTTGTATTGTATTTTAAGGAATGTAGCAGTCCACAGCTAAAAATAAAATAATTCCACATACATTACCTCAGTTGATTTTTATTCCAACCCATGAGATAATCTGGTATGAGCATTTCTATTTAACAAGTAAGAAAACCGAGTAGGAAGTTAAATGTGGAATCGAAGCTCATCAATTCAAGTACGGGTCTTAGAATCAGATCCTAGACATCCTGCACATCTGATTTATTTAAGATGTTAGTTAGCAAATTAAATGGGCCTGAAGAATGACCCCTGAAGAAGTCCAAAATGAGAATGTGTAGCCTTTAGCTCAGTGTTTTCTGTGTGGTCCCTGGCCCTGCAGCATCCACACCTGGGAATTTGTTAGACATGCAAATTATCACGTCCCTCCCCACACCCACTGAATCAGAACCTCTGGTGTGGGGCTCAGCATCTGTGTTTTTACAAGCACTCCTGGAAACTCTGAGACTCCCTAGAGGTTAAAAGTTTTCATTAAATCAGATCAGGCATAGAGATATAATGTACAATATGAGGACTAAAGCTAATGCAATTACATTGTATTGGGAATTTCTGTTAAATAAGTACATTTTAGCTGATCTTGTCACACAAAAGCAACCACGTGAGATAATAGATATGTTAATCTGCTTCATTAGGTTAAATAACCATTTTCCTATCTATATGTACCGCATAACATCAAGTCAAACTCAAATATGTACAATAAGTTATCTTAATAAACAAACGAATTAAAATGGAAAAAACGTTTGAAAAATTATAGTTTTGAAGGCTGTTTTACCCTAAATGCTTTAAACTTGAGGCGATTACACTATGTTAAAATGGCCTTTGATACCCTTGCTCTGTAAAGCCAGATGGCCAGATGACACAATTGACAAGGGAAGCTGGCTGGGGAAAGGAGTACTCCATGGAGCTCCTTTGAGGCAGTCATTTAAGGAGAAAGTGTTTCAGCCGGTCTTGCTGCTCCAGTATTTTCTAAGTCACCACCAAGAGTATAACTACAGTAAGTCACTACATGTTTGCTGAGTCTTGCTTTTACTTGTCTTGAAAATCCGGGGCTCAACTCAGTTTTTAAATATGCATCCCTGCCCAAAATTTAAGTTCGAATTTAGTCAAGCTTCTGTGTTACACTTGGCAGTTATAGCAAAGCAGGACATAGAGAAGCAGTCAGCGGCACCACCGAGAAACACTCAGACAAGCCAGGTGTGTGAGGCCCACACAAGTTTCTTGCTCAAATTCAAGGGCTTGAATAAAAGGTAGAGTGGCTACACTGGAATAAACTGCGCTGAAGAAATATAATAGCAAAATGGTATGTGATTTGTGAAGCTCCATTGGCTTCTTGGTTTAGAAACATTCCATCGGCTCAGTGCAAATAAACAAAAGAATAAGGCTGATAGAAACATATATATTATTGCAATTATTGCAAAATGTCCACAATGGTTGAAACTAGATAGGTACAGATGATAATTTTACTATTTTTTCTCATTGTTATATGTTTGAAGTTTTTTCAAAATTAGATGTTGGTGAAAATTAAAAAGACTATAAAAAAGAAAGATGGCAAAAACTCTAGCAAATCTCTCTTCATTCTGTAATATAGAAATCTACAGAAAAAAGAATGAGAGGCAAATAGACTTCTGTTGAATTACCCAACATATTTATTTACTCCTTATTCTGTGTTAATTAGACAAAGTCCCGGGCCCTATTATGTCTCTTTAATTAGTATCATGAATTCTAGAGGCCTGGTGAATTGTCTAAATGCTGCAAAAATGACACTTTTTTAATGAGCTGCTTCATGGCCTCTTGACCTCTCCTCACTCCTGGTCTTCTGTTCCCCATATTTTCCTTCCTAGACACTAAAATACAAATGGAAAAATAGGTAGAACATCACTAAAGGATTTTTGAATACAGGTGATACTAGATATGAACACATGCATGTGCGCACGCGCGCACACACACACACACACACACACACACACACACACACACACCCCTGAAGAGAAAGAGACAGATTAGAGGAGGTGGGTGTCAGCCTTCTGAAAAAGTTTTTTTTAAAAACTCAGACTAAAGCCGGGCTCAGTGGCTCAGCCTGTAATCTCGCACCTTTGGGAGGCTGAGGTGAGTGGATTGCCTGAGCCCGCGGGTTCGAGACCCGCCTGGGCAGGCGAGACCTCATCTCTACAATAAAATAAAAAAATCAGCCAGGCATGATAGCGCGCGCCTGTAATTCCATCTACTTGGAAGGCTGAGGCAGAAGGATTGCCAAAGCCCAGCAGGTTGAGGCTGTGGTGGCCGGGAGCGGCCACTGCACTCCAGTCTGGGCGACAGAGTGAGACTCCAACTCAAAAAAAAACAAAAACAAAAACTCAAACTAATTTTAAAGTTTTGACACATAAACCTCTTACTTCAAACTTAGAAATTCTCCTTTCCCAAATGAAAACATCCTAAATATTTCGAGTTTCCATGCACAGAGCTACATTTTCAGTTAAAATAGGAAATCTATAAACTATAGGCTTATTATAAACTATAATGTCTCCCTGTTCTCTAATTCCACCTTCTCTGGGCACACTGCTTTTTTCTCTTCTTAGCCTCTTAAATCAGTTCTGTATTAAAAAGAAGATTGGGAGTGGGGAGCTTAAGATGACTACCAGACATGTCGGACTATGAGAGTCTCCGCGGAGGCAAGTGTCCATAAAGACTCTTTGCAGAGTAGGCGTGTGCTGGGGGGAGAGTGAAAATGCGACTGAGGGGAGACTTGGGTTCATGCAACTGGGTCCTCCCTCTGAAGGCGACTGCAAGCCCCCAATAACCTGAGACTCCAGCGTAGCATGCAAGATAGTGCACAGGATTGTCTGTTGCTCAGGCTCCTGAGAAAAGCCTGCCGAATCCAACTGATTCTCATCATCTGGTGCCTGGCCCACACCATCACCTGTTACAGTGGATCAACTAGAGTCCCATATCTGATTAGTGGAGAGAGAGGATGGGGAGAGCTGAAGAGGAGCCCCATGCCCAGTGAGGAGATGCTGGCCGCAGCCATTTTCTCTGTCCCAAGACCAGGCAGAGATTTGCATTGCCATGTCCGGCTCTGCCCAGTCTCCAACTTGGGACCTAAGGTAATCTCATCCAACCAGGAGAAACAGAGGCCCCTCTTCCATGCTGGATCAGACACAGACAGGTCAGACCTGACAGGCAGCCAGCAGGGTGAGTCCAGATCTGATCCACCCTCCTTCCAAAGTAGGCCTCGCTCATCTGACCCAAGCTGTGAGCAGCCTTACCTGCCTGTGCTGAGAGCAGAGGGGAGGGTCTAGAGATCAGGGCTGAAAGGGCATTGTACTTACAGGGATGAGCTCAGAGTGAGTTTTTTTTATTTTTACTTTTTGACTGTTTGCTTTGCTCAATATTGTTTGTTTTTTGTTTTAGTTTTCATTTCTCTTTCTTTCTGTTTTTGATAACATTTTCATACTTGCATTGTTTCTGTTATTTTACTGATTTTTTTTCTTCTTCTTTCTATTCTTTAGACTTCCTGTTTGTGTATGGGAAGAATACATCAATAGGCAGGTTTTTATTGGACTGTGTGTTTGTATGATTATCTGATGTTTTAGTTTAGTTTAATTTAGGTTTTTAAATTCATTTCTGTCCTTGTATCTCTTTTCATCTGTTAGTTGGTATATCTGTTTGTTTTCCCTCTTTCTCTCTCTCCACATTCATCTTGCCTCCCCTCCTTCCTTTTTCCATTTTTTTTTCCTTTTTCTTACCTCATTTTGTGACCAGGGAGCAAACCTATATCCCCCACTGCATGGACAGATTGTAAGGCAGTGGGAAGTGAATTTCAGGGTGCCCATACACCTGTCGGTGGATGTTGGAATCTGTAGATAGACTTTGAATCACAGTTCCCCCATCAAATAAATCTCAAAACTGCAAAAGATCCACATAAGGAAGAATAGAAGACTGAGAAAACAGAAGTAAAAGCAACTCTGCTGTCCCTGAACAACAGAATTAAAGAAGAGGGGAGAAATAAAAAGATGGGGAGTTGGGGTGAAATCTACACAAATGAAGAAAAACCAAAAGAAGAATATCAGTCTCACACAGACCCCTGGGAGGTCAGACACTGACAAAACAGACTTTGGAATGCAAACAATAAAGGGATCCCAGATTGACTGGTCTCAAACTACAAACCCAGATATCAAGACGTGAATAGAGAGAATAGAAAGAATTGGGAGAGACAAGAGAAAAATAGGAAGGAGCTGATAACTGAGATAACAATAGTAAAGAATACTGTGAATGAAATAAATAATGAGCTGATAAGCATGGAAAGCAGAATAAGCCAAGCAGAAGAAGAATCTCAGAGCTTGAGGACCAAAGTATAGAACTAACCCAAACCATCAAAAACATAGAAAAGAAGCTTAAAAGAGAACAAAACCTTCTAGAGATGTGCAATTACTTCAAGAGGTTGAACCTAAGAGCAATTGGACTTCCTGAGGCAGAAAGAGAGACAGAGAGCACCCTGGAACAAATATTCCATGAAATTGTTCAAGAAATCTTCCCTCATCGCATTGCTCATGTGACTATTCAAACACAAGAGATACAGAGAACCCATGCAAGATAACAAATGAGAAGATTAACTCCTAGACACATAGTAATTCACCCAAAGTAGGTATAAAAGAAAAAATCCTAAAGGCAGCAAGAGAAAAAGGTCACACTACCTACTGGGGAAGACCAATTAGAACAGCAGCAGATTTATCTACAGAAACAATTCAGGCAAGGAGATCTTAGAGTACAATCTTCAAAGTTCTCAAAGATAACAAATTTCCACTAAGAATAACCTACCCAACTAAGCTAAGCTTCATCAGTGAGAGAGAATTAAAATCAATCAATAAGAACTTACGTTGCCTCTAGATCAGCTCTACAAGAAACACTTAAGAAAGTATTAAACACAGAAGAAAGGGAAAAAAGAATGGTAACGTTCTTCACAAGAGTGAAGGAAAAAGATTGAAAACACATATGAATCAACCCAAAAATGAAAAGAAAGGCAACAAACAGGAACAACAACAACTCTATAAGATCCTCATGACAGGAATAAACTTTCACATCTCAATAATTAGCCTGAATGTGAATGAACTAAATGTACCACTGAAAAGACATAGAATGGCAAAATGGACAAAATATCATGAGGCAACAATATACTGTCTCCAAGAGACTCATCTCACCAGAAAGGACACTCACAGACTCAAAGTAAGAGAATGAGAAGCAAAATTTCTGGTGAAAGGAACACAAAAGAAAGCAGGAGTTTTGATCTTAATTTCAGAAAAAATATGCTTTAAGCTATCAAAAAGTAAACAAGATACAGAAGGTCACTATATAATGATAAAAGGTTCAATCTATCAACAAGAAATATCCATTCTAAACATATATGCACCTAACATAGGAGCACCAAATTACATAAAGCAGCTTGTAGGCGAACTTAAAAAAGAGATTAACTCTAACACTACCATAACTGGGGACTTTAATACCACACTTACAACCCTAGACAGATCATCAAAACAGAAAATCAGCAAGGAGATTCAGAACCTCATATGACTCTTAACCAAATGGACTTAATTAATACCTACAGAACACTTCTCCCAATGACCACAGAATATAGATTCCACTCATCACTACATAGAACATACTCTATGATCAACCACATCCTTGACCATAAATCAGGCATAAACAAATTTTATAAATTTGAAATTTTGCCATGCACCTTCTCAGCCCACAGTGGAATAAAAATAAATATCAACCCCAACAAAGTTCCCCCAAAGCCACAAAGACAAGGATACTAAACAGCATGATGCTAAGCAACTCCTGGGTCAACATGGAAATCAAAACAGAGATTAAAAGATACCTGGCAACAAGTGAAAATGAAAAAACATCTTACCAAAACCTGTGGGATACCATGAAAGTGGTAGTAAGAGAAGAATTCATATCTCTACAAATAAACATGAAGAGAATGGGCCGGGCTCGGTGGCTCAGCCTGTAATCCCAGCACTTTGGGAAGCCGAGGTGAGTGAATTACCTGAGCCTACAGGTTCAAAACCAGACTGGGCAACTTGGCGAGACCTCATCTCTACAATAAATCAAAAAACTCAGCCGGGTATGGTAGCGCATGCCTGTAATTCCGGCTACTTGGAAGGCTGAGGTGGAAGGATTGCTGGAGCCCAGCAGGTCGAGGTTGTGGTGGCCAGGAGCGGCCACTGCACTCCAGTCTGGACGACAGCATGAGACTACAACTCAAAAAAAAAAAAGAAAAGAAAATGGAAAGATCACAAGTTAACAGCCTAACAAGTCACCTAAGTGAGCTGTAAAAGCAGGACCACCAAAACTCTAACTTTAGCAGAAGAATTCAGATCACCAAAATTAAAGCCCAAATTCAGGACATAGAAGACAAAAAGATAATACAAAAAAACCAATGAAACAAAAAGCTGGTTCTTTGAAAGAAGAAGCAAGATCGATGATCCCCTAGCTAGACTGACCAAAAAATTGAGTGAAAAAGCACAAATTAACTCAATCAGAAACACAAAAATGAAGTCACAACTGATCCTGAAGAAATACAAAAGGTTATCAGAGACTACTATGTACACTTGTATGGAAACAAACTTGAAAACCTAAAGGAAATGGAGGACTTTCTGACATCACGCAACCTCCCCAGGTTGAAACAAGAAGAAATTGAGACCCTAAATAGATCAATAACAATCCAGGAAATTGACTATGCAATAAGAAAACTACCTACAAAAAAAAATCCCTGGACCAGATGGCTTTCCAGCAGAATTCTACAAAACATACAAGGAAGAACTGATACCAATCCTACTAAAAGTATTCCAGGCAATTTTGAAAGATGGAACTCTCCCCAAATCATTTTACGAAGCTAACATCACATTGATATCTAAGCCAGGTAAAGACCCAACAAAGAAAGAGAACTACAAGCCAATATTCTTGATGAATATAGATGCTAATATTCTCAACAAGATCCTAGCAAACAGGATTCATAACACATCTCAAAAATCGTCCACCATAACCAAGCAGGCTTCATCCCTAGAATGCAAGGCTGGGTCAACATTTGTAAAACCATAAATGTAATTAAATATATCAACAGATATAAAAACAAAAACCATATGATTATATCATTAAATGCAGAAAAAAACTTGATAAAATCTAGCACTCCTTCTTGATTAAAACCCTTGAACATCTAGGCACAGATTGAACATACCCCAAAATAGCAGGAGCCATCTATGAGAAATCCACAGCCAGCATATAGCTAAACAGACAGAAATTGGAACCATTTCCCCTGAAAACTGGTGCAAGAAAAGGACCCCCACACTCACCCCTCCTGTTCAGCATAGTTTTGGATGTTTTAGCTAGAGCAATCAGAGAAGAGAAAGCAAGCAGGTTTATCCAAATAGGAAGAGAGGAAATCAAGTTATCCCTTTGCAGATGACATGATTCTATACCTCAAAAACCAAGAGAATCTGTCAAAACCCTCCTTGCACTAATAAAGGACTTTAGCAAAGTTTCAGAGTATAAGAGAAATGTGCAAAAAGACAATCGCATTTCTATACACCAGTAATAAACAAACAGAAACCCAAATAAAAAACACAATCTCATTCACAATAGCCACAAAAGAATGAAATACCTTGGCATCTTCCTAACCAGTGATGTGAAAGACTTTTACAATGAAAACTACAAAACACTGCTCAAAGAAATCAAAGATGACATAAACAAGTGGAAAAATATTCCATGCAATACCCATCAAATTACCAGCAACACTCTTCTCACACCTAGTAACAACAATACAGGAATTCATATGGAAACATAAGCAACCATGAATAACCAAAACAATCCTCAGCAAAAAAAAAAAAAACCAAGCCAGAGGTATCACACTCCCAGACTTTAAACTTTGTAATAAAGCTACAATATTCAAAACATCCTGGTATATGTACAACAGGTATATAGACCAAAGGAATAGCATTGAGATTCCAGAAGCAAAACCTCCATTTCTCAACCAACTCATTTTCAACAAAACCTTCACCACCAAGCACTGGGGATAGGAGAACCTATTCAATAAATGGTGCTGGGAAAACTGGCTGACCACATGCAGAAGATTGAAACAGTACCCTTACCTATCCCCATACATAAAAATCAACTCAAAATGGATCAGAGACCTAAACATAAAACCTCAAATTATAACAACCTTAGAAAATGCGGGAGATACTCATAGAAGTTGGAACTGGCAACCAATTCCTGATCAAAACCCCAAGTACCCATGCCATAAGAGATAAGATAGACAAGTGGGACCTTATCAAACTAACAAGCTTCTGCAAAACCAAAGACACCATCAAGAGAGCAGGGAGACAGTCCACAGACTGAGAAAAAATATTTGCCAACTCCATGTCTGACAAAGGCCTAACATCTAGGATCTACAAAGAACTCAAATGTACTGAAAAGAAAAAAACAAACAGCCCCATTACAAAGTGGGCAAAAGATATGAATAGACAGTTCTCAAAAGAAGACATATGAGCAACCAACAGATACATGAAAAAATGTTCAGCCTCACTAGTCATCAAGGAAATACAAATTAAAACTACACTAGATACCACCTAACTCCAATCAGAATGACCATCATCAATAACTCAAAAAATAACAGATGCTGGAGAGGGTGTTGCAAAAAGGGAACACTTCTCCACTGTTGGTGGGAGTGTAAACTAGTACAGCCTCTGTGGAAAACAGTGTGACAATTCCTAAAAGGTCTAAAAATTGACCTTCCATAGGATCCCACAAGCTCCCTAATGGGAATATACCCAGAAGAACTCAAATCACTCTATAAAAAAGACATCTGCACATGTTTGTTTATCGCAGCATTGTTCACAATAGCAAGAACATGGAACCAATTGGGCTGCCCATCAAAAGAGGATTGGATAAAAAAAAAATATGGTACATATACACAACAGAATATTATACAGTCATAAAGAAGAACAAAATCATGAACTTCGCAGCAACCTGGATGAACTTAGAGTCTATAATATTGAGCGATCTTTCACAGAAACAAAGAACTGAGTATCATATGTTCTCACTCATAAGTGAACCTTGAACAACTATCGTAATACTGTAAGACAAAGACTGACAGTAGCAGGAAACAACGGGGGCGTGGGGCGATGGGGAGAGGGGATCTGCAGTAGTGGGAATCTGCAGTAGTGGGAATCTGCCTGGTACACCTCATCAACAAGGGTACCTGCACAATGAATATTTGTATGTACCCTGAATTGTACCCCACAATTTTAAAATAAAAACATTAAAGGTGAAAAATAAAAATAAAAGAAAGATTGGAACACATTGCCTATGTATTGACAGTAGTAACTGTACAAACCCACCTTTTTCATATCATGCCACACAAGTTAGAAATTATTTAAAATGAAACAAAGCATACATATATAGTCATGTGCTGAAGAATGAAATTTGAGTCAATGACGAGAGGCATATATGACGATGGTCCCCAAAGATTATAACGCCATATATTTACCATTCCTATGTTCGGATACATTTAGATACAAATATGCTTACCATTGTGTTATAATTGCCTACAGTATTCAGTACAGTAACATACTGTACAGGTGTGTAGCCTAGAAGTAATAGACTGTACCACTCAGTGTAAGTGTATAGTAGACTATGTCATAGGTTTGTGTAAGTACCCTTGATGATGTTCCCACAAGGATGAAATCATTTAACAATGCATTTCTCAAAGATATCTTCATCCTTAATCTATGTACGTCTGTATATGCATAGAGAGAAAAAGATCAGCAGATGTGTGCGTGTGCGTGTGTGTGTGTGTGTGTATGTGTATATCAAGATTAAACAACAGCCTTCAATGATAGTATGGATCATTGTGCACACATGTACATGAATAAAATCTTCACCACCTGTTGCTGTCTATAAATAAAAGATTTGAGGAGTAGAGATTTGCCTAATGCCATGGACTTTGGATTGTAGTGTTAGTTTCCTTCTTCTTTTTTCTGAAATTTTCCCGTTTGCATTTACTATTTTACTGAAATGAAGCAAATTAAGATGGAAAAATCTTCAGATACTATACCACCGCTTCATAAATAACAGAGTACAGCTGCCTAGGCTTTGTCCCCGCAAGGGAGAGAAAATAACAGTCTTGAGATGAAAGCACATGGAGTTGTTAATCACTTTCTAATATTCTGTGCTCAGAATTATTGATGAGATATCTGAAGCCAGACCTAGAGGCCTGGGGTTTTATTTTTGCATGTCCGTGGGATAAAAGCAGCCATGCAAATTTTCAACTGGGTGGGGGTCGTGTATTGCTGAGTCCACTCCCTACCCTTGCCTTATGCACACAGAGGGCGGTTTTAATCTCATCTTCTGGAGAATGAAGCCCCATACACTGCTTCAGCTTTTAAATTTTGCTTTTCAAACGTGCTTCTATCTCAAGTGTGTTTTTCTACTGTGGCTCTTCGGGTATATTCTAGGGAGGGTTAATATGAACAGGCATGATCATAATCACGGTAACGTGCTTTGGGGTACAACTCAGGAGTGCTATGCACACTTCCCTTTGTGTTTTGTTTCAAATTGGGATAACATTCTAAGTGTCCCCTAAGAGATAAAAACCGAACATTGTTTTTCACCAGCTGAAGGAGTGTTGTATGTGGTTTGTTAAGATAGCAAAATGTAGTTTAACCATTAGTCCCTTACTGAGAAGTACATTCTATAAGAAAATCTAATATCTATTTTATGTAATAAAGCAGTCTATGTTTACACAATTGACTTTAAGAGGAAAATAGGTTACGTACTTAAAATACAGTGCAATTTCCGATAAGGGGATGAATTATTGGTCCACCCTTGATTGAACACACTGATTCCAATTGCATTTTCTCCAGTAAAATAGAAGATTCTGTACGATAGGGTGACTGCAGTTAACAATAATTTATTGTAGATTTCAAGTTGATTTTGAATGCTCCAAACACATAGTCATGATAAAATGCTTGAGGTGATGAATATCCCGATTAACCAGATTTGATCATTACACATTGAATGCTTGTATCAAAATATCACATGTACCACATAAATATGTACAATTATTACATATCCACAGTCTTTTTTAAATAGGAGGACAGAATATGAGAAGTAAGATGCCATATGAAGTCTTAGAGATTTGAATGCCATTTTGTAAAGAGAATTCATGAACCTCATATGTGAGTTTAGACTTCAGTTTGTATTTTTAAGGTAAATTAGTAATTAGACTTTTCAGTGTCCTTCTTGTTCTTCCTGCATCAAGTCTACTGGGGAGACTATAGGAAAAGGCAGAGATTTTGCCTGCTTTGCTTAATTTTTTGTTTGTTTGTTTTGTTTTTTGGGTTTTTTTGAGTTGAAGTCTCACTCTCTCGCCCAGACTGGAGTGCAGTGGCTGCTCCCGGTCACTGCAGCCTCCACCTGCTGGGCTCCGGCGATCCTTCTGCCTCAGCCTTCCGAGTAGCCGGAATTACAGGCATGCGCTACCATGCCCGGCTGTTTTTTTTATTTATTGTAGAGATGAGGTCTCGCCAAGTTGCCCAGGCGGGTCTCGAACCCGCAAGCTCAGGCAATTCACTCACCTCAGCCTCCCAAAGCGCGGGATTACAGGCTGAGCCACCGAACCCAGCTTGCTTAATTTTTAAGAGTAAAATATATGCCCAGAAGACTAGGGCGAGGACGATGACAACTACCTTCCTCTCCTGTGGTCATTCATCCCTAACCTTACAGAGTTCTCTTGCTGCTGCTTTGCTCTAGTGACACTTTGGAAGCTTTCCACCTGGTTTTTATAAAAAGAAACGAGATCATTTGCAAGTGGTTGCAGGAGTGTGAAAGTCAACACAGAATAACAATAAAAGGATGCAGTCAGTTATGTGGCCCCAAAATCCAGAGAGGGAGGTCAAACACCAGCACATAAATAACCTGTGCAGAAGAGCAGTCCTTTTATTCACTGCCGAGGAAGACTTCAAGGGAAATAACAACGAAAGAAAACATCTTATGTTCCAAAAATTAAAAACAGAAAGAAAATTGCTTTCTTCTTTTTCGGGTTCTACATCCCTTTTCCCCCCATAAATCCCTGTTTTTATATCAGTTCTTCATACAAAAATTCAATGACTAGAACAACTCCAGGGATGAATGCAGATATCATAATACTTTACACTCAAGATTTGAAGATGGCTGAAGAGATAAAGAGGTTTGCTACAGTTTACAATCTAAAGACTGTAGTTGTTCATTCAGTCTTTGCTATCTGGAAAGAAATAAGGATATTTTCAGATGCTCAGAAAATGCTTTTCTCACCGTCTCACGGAGCACAAGAGGAACTCCTTCCTCTGTTCGGGTCCCACATGAAATAAACAAATGAGAGATATCAGGAACTTGACCAGAAGCCTTGCACACCACCACACTTTAAGATTAATAGGAAATATTCAAACAACAACCAGGAGAACAATGAGAATCTGACTTCTCCACTGAAGCACAGGCACAGAGCTGAATGAACCACTTCCCTTTCAGGATTGGAAGGTGGGTGAGGGTGAACCAAGATGCTCTGGATCTACGGGAAAAAGTAGTGTTTGTGATCGAAGAGGAAAGCATTCTTCAGAGCACACACTAGCATATAAAACACCTCAGGCTTTTTTCTAGAAAGTAAGGAAGTGTAAATTCTGAAACATGATTATAAATAAGATGGGTTATTCACAATTTGAGCACACTGAATAAGGCGATAGCTGGCCCCTAGCCGGACACCAAGGAGAGAAGGCAGCTCAGGCCCATCAGAAGGTGAGGGGTGGGAAACAAAAGTAAAGAGAAGAGTCATAGGTTTCCCAGACTTCCCATTCATGCAATCGGTTGAATTTAGATTTTTGCTGTTACCTTCAAATGGGTCTGCACTCACATTCAGTAGCGCCCTGCCAATTTTGAAAGATATTCCTCTTGCACCTTGCTAGAGCAATGTGTATACAATGCACTGTGATGCAATGTCTTCCGTTTATTCAAAATCCTTATAAAGTGCCTACAGTGTGCAAGGTGTTGATCTTAGGCTCTGTCAATATAGTGATGAATACAAAGGACAGAGGTTTCTGTCTTTACAGAATTTACACTATGAGGGTTGGAGAAGGTAGTGCGCAGAGACAATCAACAAAACTTTGTGTAAAGTTAGTAAGCGACAAGTGCTGGGGAGAAAAATAAAGGGACTCACAGTAAGTAGAAGTTGCACATTTTAGAATGAACTTAATGAAGGCCTTCTTTAGAAGGCAGCATTGAAGAAAGAATTGAAAATGTTTGTGGAGAAGGAAGCTCTGCTCATATCTGGGGACAGAGCATCCCAGGGAGAGGAAGCAACAGGGGGAAAAGCTCTGGAACAAGCAAGTACTTGCCAGGTTTTAGAAACAGCACACAGGCCCGTGTGGCTGCAGCAGAGTGGGCAAGGAGACTACGAGAAGACAGACAATGAGAATTTAAGAGAAGGCCAGATGCTCTATGATGATGTCGGCTGCTGTAAAGTTTTTGGATATCACAGAGAGTGAAGTAGGAATAGTCTGGAAGTTTGAATTGACATTTCCTGAGGTCTATTTCAATAGGAAGTTACATGGCTGAGATTGGGCCAAAATGGAGATGGAGAACAAGGTCAGAAGCAGGAAGACTCAATAAGGGAATATTGCGACATCCCAATTAAGAAATCACATTAGACTGCAACAGGGTAATGAGTGGAGGTTGACCACTGAGAAATGGTCAAATTCTGGGCATGCTTTGAAAATGGATGATCAGCTGATAGATTTGGTGTGTGAAAGAAAGAACAGGACAATGATTCCAACTCTTTGGGTCTGACTAAACAAAGACAGAATTGCTACTAGCTGAGAACAAGAAAATTCAGATGGAGGCAACAGATCTGGAGCAGAAAATTAGGAAATATCTTCTGACCTTGACTTAGCTGAGATGTCCAATTAAACACTCAGATGGAGATGTCCACTGTGTATCTGGTCTATGAGTCTGGTACAATACAGAATTTCATGGATGAAAAGCTGAAACATTACAATGCCAAGAGTTTGGAGAGATGAGGGTACAACCCAGAATACTGAAAATATATATGGAAAAAAAAAAACATGAGTGAGGTGGGGAAATCACTTAAGTGTGGTGTCCTAGAGACCATGTGCTGGAGTATTTCAAGGTGTAAGTGTCCGTGAGCTGTGTCCAATGATGACTTGGGTGCAACTATGATGAGGAATTAGACATGATTATTGGATTTAACAAAATGGAGGGTTTGGGTGACTTTGGCAGTGGTGGGGGTGAATGCCACATTGCAGGAAGTCTGAGAGAGAAGTGGAGGAGAGACTTCTGAGACAATGAGCAGTCTTAAAGAACTGGTGGTAAAGGACAATAGGGAAATAATGTGGGAAGTGAGCAGGTAAGAGGAATGCTCCATTAGAGAAAGTCACCTGCACTCATATGTTTGTCACAGGACTATTCACAATAGCAAAACTGTGGAACCAACCTATGTTTCCATCAACAGATTACTGAATGAAGAAGATGCGGTATACATACACAATGGAATATGGTTCAGTTCTAAAAAAGAAGAAAATCATGTCCTTTGCAGCAGTGTGAATTGAACTGAAGTCATTATCTTAGGTGATACAAGTCAAACACAAAGAAAAAACATCACACATTCTCACTTACAAGCAGGAGCTAAATAATGTGTACACATGTACACAGAGTATGGAATGAGACAATGAGGACCGGAAAGGATGAGGGGGTGGGAATGGTGGATAAAATTACTTAAAGGGTATAATGAACACTATTTGGATGATAGATGCCCTCAAAATCCTGAGTTGACCACTATGCAATCTACACATGTAACAAAATTGCATTTGTACCCCATACATTTATACAAATGAAAGAGAGAGAGAGAGAGAGAGAGATGCTGACACCAGAAGGCTAGGCAGAATTGCCAAAATAATGTCCTTATCTTTGTGAGAGAGGACCAAACAAATGTCTGCTTCCACCTTGAAATTTTTCATCACATGGTTACTAGGACACCACAATAAAAGATTTCTCCCTACCTAACTCCAGAAGCACTGGAAGGTTCTGGTGAAATGCCAACTGACGCATTACTGAGGAAGGTGACCCTCAAAGGTAATTCCTCGTAAGATTTTGGAGTAAGTGTCCCAAGTTAGAAAGAAGCCTGTAGGCACACACAGATATGGCTATTTGTTAAATAGTTCTCTGTTCCCCTCGATTGGTCTTATTATTTTTGATATTGTCATTATTGTTACTTAAAACATGAGATAACCCTAAGAGTTTGAGGGGAATTGGCAAGTCTTAACTCGTGTGTGCAGACAACAGAATATGTTCCCTGTTGTCTAAAGGCTGATAAGGAGGCCATCAATATACCCTTGATGAAAACATCCCTTAAAAATATCTGACTTCACAAAACCTTGAACCAATTTTTAAAAACTCAAGAAGGGTAGTATTACAATAGAAAATGAGTAACAATGACCATGGCAACCAGCTAAACAAACAACACAGTCTAAATAATTGATAAGAATAGGCTTCCAAACAAACAAAATCAAAAGTGATTATTTAGAGAGAAGATACACAACAAAACATTAATAAATAAGATCATCCTAATTTGTACTAATGAATACACGTGAGAGACATGAGGCAGGAAATGTGTCTCACATTCTGGCTTATAGATTTATTTTTAACACTGATAATGTTTAAACTCTAGGCTAAATCATGTCTCTGTGAATGCTAGCCAAAACAAAAACAAAAGTAAGTTTGTTATGAAAAGTGTCTTTAAAGTAGTCTGTAAAAGATTCTGAATGTGAGCATATGATTTCTAAATGTCAAACAAAAATAAAATAAGTAATCAAAGTGACTATAAATAAGCATATAGGAAATAAATAATAGTAATTAAAAGAAGCAAAGTCACCAAAAATATGAAAATGGAAATATGTACATTATTTTCTCTTATAGTCTGATAAGAATGTTTCTTAAAACATTACAAATAATAGAACTCTTCTATTAAAAATTATATTCAGGAGAGATATTCAGTCAGCCCACAAGTTCCACGAATTCCAAACCTGTGGATTTCACCAACAGCAGAACAAAAATATTCAAATAAATAAATAAATAACGACACAACAATAAAAATAATACAAACGAAAAGCCTCAACAGTATAACAACTATTTCATAGCCTTGACATTGCACTAGATATCATAAATAATCTAGACATGATTACTCTATAGGAAGTTGTATATAGGTACATGCAAATATGACAACATTTTATATTAGAGACTTAAGCGTCCTAGGAATTTGCTATCTGAAGGGGTCCAGGAACAAATCCACCATGGATATCAAGGCATCACTCTAACGCTATGGGGAAAAGTTATGCTCTTATTTAAGCAAATGTAGGGTATATTTGAAAGCAGTATGATTCTAATTTTATAAAATGTATTCATGTATGTACATTTATAACATAAAATAAATTTTTTAAATCTTAGTGGTAGAGTTGCAGGCGGGTTTATTTCCTTTATTTTTGCTGTTTTATGTTACTTAAAATATTTACTTCAGTGAGCTTGCAATGTTTTCTACTCAGGAAAATTCATTTTTGTGAAATGAACTTCATTCCCTGAAAAACAAAATTCTAATTGTAATTGTCTAATAAGATACTAATTCAGAAACATGTGAGTTGCATTATAAAATTAAAATAAAAGATTTACATAAAATATATCTTGGTATCAAATATAATAATGTATATTGATAGAAAAATAGATATTTTAACTCAAAGGTAAATGGACCATATTCTGAACTGAATAGGAAATATCCAGCTGTATAATGGTGTGAGTTGAAGTTTGTATAGATTTTGGACTGTTTGGCATTAGTACCCTTTCAGCTGTGAACTCACAAGATTTTATTTTGGTCCCCGTTTCAATCCTCACACTAACTCAGAAAGGAGAAACAAAAGCTAAAACCAAACATTCTCACTGTAGAAATCCCACTCTGGAGAACAGGAACATAGTCCATCATACCAAACACTGAAACCAGAGTGTGCATCTAGGGGCTGGGACAGGTGTGTCTGGTAGACGTGAAGTTAAGTGGCCAGAAGTATAGGGTTAAGTAAGCAAATTAACGACAGCAAAGAGCACAGCATGGAAATGCCAGAAAATTCAAGGATACTTCTCTTGTCTCTAAAATCAATTCAATCAGACTCTTCTCCAAGTGGAGAGGGTGATACTGATGAGGTGGCTTCATTCACAGAGCTTTAAACTTGCAAGAAGAGAATTACCATAACCTAGAGAAGACGCATTCCACTAAGACAGATTGTTGTTCAAAATCTTCAAATCTCCTCAGTCAAATTACTGAACACTTGACAACAATCAACTGAAAGCTCTTCTGCTGTGTCTGGCACAAGTGAGACTGTGAAGTTTAAACTCTTGGAGAGATGGGAAGGGATGCATTTTTTAGAAAGGAAAGCCTCTTTTTAAATATTCAGAAGAGAGTTCCAACAAAAAGGCTCACTTGCCAATGCTTATAAGAATTTTGGCAATACCCCAAATGATCACCATTTAAGATAATATATATATAATCAATGGAAATAAATCTGTCACCTCCAGGCAGGCCAATGGTGGGAATATGCTCACCCCATGGTCTGTGCTATGCAGGGGTATACATCCCAAAGGTGCTTGACCCCCAGCTGGGCTCACAACTGGTGGACATACAGCCCATTTTTGGTTGTTCCTCTAGAAGAACTTACAAGACATGTGTTTTGCAGAATAAACACTTTGGGAAAAGCTGTGTGATGGGAGATTTTAATAAGAGATGAGAAAAGAGAAAGGAAAGGTGCATGAAGCCTACATTGCTGCTTCTCTCCTCTCCATTTCTTATTATCAGAGAAAAACCACAGAAACATCAATAATTCACCATTAACTGGAGTAACCTTCACTTCAAGATTTTTGCTAGACAGTGGGTAAATTTCATCATTCTATGTTTCAAAATTCAGTTTTCTTCCAGATAATTTCTTCAAAAAAACATATGGACAAAATGTCTATGATGAGAATGCCATCATTCAGAAAACATTTGAGCTTTTGCTTTTCTCTTTTATAAATTTTACATTAAAATATATGCCAGTGTAAATACATCTCTAAAGGGCCAGCTGTTTAAACACATTTGAAATTTACTGGAGGAGACCTTTCAATGTATTTATACTGCAAGGTGAAACCAGCGACAGCAACAGTGTCAGTCTCTCCAATAAAATCTCACAACCACTAGAATAGCAATACCAGTCCTGGCTCTGTTTTAACATAACACAGAGAGGAAACTGCATGAGAAATACATTTCAGTTGCTCTAAACCTGCACAATGCAAAAAACATTACAACCTCATTGCATTTTCCTCCCTCACCTTTTTTCTGTTTTATTTATCTTTGCATTGTAATTATTTCTTCAAATATATATGTAGTCTAAATATAAAATGATCTCATGTAAGGCTTGTCAAGGTGCAGTCCCTTTTTCTTTTGCCTCTCTCTGTCTCTGGATACATCTTTATTTCCACCATTTCAAACAGAGTTTGAGGTAATTCAATGCATGGTCACAATGGAGGGAGAAGGGGCTCAGAAACATTTTTCCTCTTTCTAAAAGGCAATACCAGTTCTGACCTGAGCTGAAATCCTGGGTCGGGGGACCAGACATATAAACTTCCAAGCCAGACTGCTTTTGTGCACACAGTTCCCCAAACAGTGCACTCAGGGAATAAAAAACTGCATGTTTCAAAGACGTAAGCAGCAACGGTCAACCAAACTGAAAGCCTATTTCTCTCTCAGGTCAACATTCTGGGGGAAAAACTCCATGGCTGTGGCTGTGGCTTTTGGTGGGTGACTCAGGCCCTGGGCCCTGGTGGCCATGCCTCCTGCTGTGTCCTTTCATCCTTGGGGGAGTAGTTTCCTGCTTCTGATCCCTATATGCCCAGTTACTTAGCCTTTCAGGCACATTAATCACTATACACCAATCCCCTGCATTGAATTTCCTGTGCTTTTTGTATTTTATGGGTTGTGGCGGGAAGACCCTGCCATTTCCAGTGACCAAGCTACCTTTGACGTTTTTGCCTTATCGTCCCTAGAACAGAGATCCACAAACTAAGGCTTGGGTCAAATGAGGTCCAAAGCCCCTTATATTACAGCGGTAGTCTAACCCAACAACACTATTCATTCAAGTGTTGGCCATGGTTGCTTTCCTACAATGGCAGAAAGAGTTGAAGAGTTGCTACAGAGACTTCGCAGAGCCTGAAGTCCTTGCATTCTGGTCCTCTGCAGAAAAAATTTCCCAGGCTCTGCCCTGGAGTACCCCCTTGTTCATCTATGTGAGATGATGCCACACATCCGTCTTCAAGTCCTAGGATGGAAAGGAAGAAGCAAAGGAGCCACTGCTTCCCGTAGACAGATACCCCAGAAGCTGCATTCCAGCCTTGAAGTCCAATCTCGTGGGTCTGAGTTTAGTCAGATGGTCGCGCCCAGCTGCAGGGTAGACTGGGGAATTCTGCCTTCACTTTGTGTAGGAATGGGCTCGGCAACAAGACTGAGAACCCTGTCAATTTTGTGAGAAGGTGAGAATTGCAAATCTCAGGATGAGAGCTGAGACCGTCCTCACTCTTATCCCAGCAACCCAAAGCGAGTGTGTTCAATGCCTTGCATGTTTGTGTTCCTAAAGGAATGTTTTTATTAAAAAGTGACAGTGAGCCTGTTAAAAGTCAGCACCTGACACTGTTTTCTTGAGTTCTGACATTTTATGATTGTACGCAGTGCCGATGACACGTTGTTTACTGAATTCTGATTGTTTCGCAATTATACTGGAATCATACCCGTAGAGCTTCAGCCAATACAGTCCCCACAGCATTGAGAACACAACGAGAAAGCTGCTGGACGTGTCCCGCACTGCAGCCAGGAGTGAGAGCCATCATTCCTGACCCTGATATACGCACTATAAGTGACCCTTTGCCTTTTAATTCCTTGTACTAAAATTTTTTTCCTTACAAATCTGCCATAGCTGGAATTTTAAAACAGTTTGGGAAATATAATTTATTTATTAAAAATTGTGTATTTATTCCTAAATGTTCAAACTTCAGTCACCTTCAGAGTACTCTCCATTTGATGCAATACACCTAACCTATCCAGATGCTTTTCCACTGCTCAAAACAGTTTTTGAACACATCAATTTTGATAACTTTTAGTGTTTTTGCCATTTTGTTAGTTTGTTTCACCTCTTCCACAAATGCTTCTTTTTGAGGACTTTTTTCATGGGGGGAAACAAACAAACCAAAAAAGTCACTCAAGGGAGATCGGATGAATAGGGAGGGTGGGAGCACAGAGGTCATGCCATCTGGGACCCAAAACTGCCAAACGCTCAGCACAGCATGGTGTGGGCAGATGCACTTGTAAATCACCCATCATGAAATGGGGAAACATGTTGCAAGAATCTCAAAAAAAAAAAAAAACCAGCAAAAAATTCAATGAAGCTGAACGCAGCCTCTCACAAAAATGCTAGCTGGTACACTGATGCTGATGGATTCTTAGAACATTGACCTAGCAGGGGGAAACGTGTACTGCAATGGGCCCACCTTCTAAAAGATAATTCCAGGTTTTTTGGATCCCCCTCATATAAGAAGAGAAATCAGGTCAGGCATGGTGGCTCATGCCTGTAATCTCAGCACTTTGGAAGGACGAGGCATGATTGCTTGAGCCCAGGAGGTCGAGGCCAGTCTAAGCAACATAGTGAGACCTTATCTTTACAAAAAAATAGAAAAATTAGTCCAGTATGGTGACGTAGGCTTGTAGTTCCAGCCACTCAAAAGACTGAAGTAGAAGGATCACCAGAACCCAGGACACTAAAGCAGTGGTGAGCCTGGATTGTACCGTTGCATTCCAGTCTGGGTGACAGAGTGAGATCCTGACTCAAAAAAAGAAAGACACAGAGAGAGAGAGAGAATTTTCTTTTCTTCTGCATATATCTCTTTTTGTTTTTCTTTTTTCTTTTTGTTTTTCTTTTTTTTTTGAGACAAAGTCTTACTCTGTCACCCAGGCTGGAGTACAGTGAGCCATCTTGACTCACTGCAGCCTCAACCTCCTGGGCTCAGGTGATCCTTCCACCTCAGCATCCTGAGTAGGTGGGACTACGGGTGTGCACCACCATGCCTGATTAGTTTTTATATTTTTTGTTGAGCCTCACTGTGTCATCCAGGCTGGCCTCAAACGCCTGGGCTCAAGTGATTCTCCCACCTAGGCCTCCCAAAGTGCTGGGATTACAGGCATGAGTCACCACTCCCAGCTCACTTTATTCATACTTGCAATCAGAGTCTTTAAACATACATAAAAATTAAATGCAGGTAATATTGATTAAATTGAGTTGGTAAAATGCACTGAGATGCATTTATAGCTTGCAGTGGCATTTTCTTTAAGTCATGGGGTACCTGAGTTGGTAGAATTGGAAGAGATTTTATTCAGAAAAGGTGTCATCCATAGCATGGAAATCAGGCATAAAAGAAAACGGTTTCATATTTCCTCCTCGGCTGACACCATTCCCATTCCAACACAACACCTGAATCACCCACATCCATGCTACTAAATTCTCATTATGCCCACTGAAACTGTCACTCAAAGATAAGGCGATGCAATAATATTTTCAGACAGAAACTGAGAGGGCTTAGTACTCTGATCTGTGATGTCAAAACCACTGACCAGAGTCATACTGAGACACATTAGAGATGCAGGATAAGAAAAACGTGGTACTCATCAAACACCCTCTTCGATTTTGAACGTGGTGGGAAAGTTATCAAAACATCTACAGCAATCCCTACATAACGCTTTGCAGTAATCACTCTTCACATTCCGGCACCAGCCTCACAGGCCAGGAAATTGTTTTGGAAATGTCCGCTGTTTCTCCTCTTGATGAAAAGTGAGATTCTTGTGAGAAGAAGGCTCTCCTGCTTTCCAGATTTTTCACTTGCTGTGGGAGGAAGTGGAGCTTGAACCGAGCAGTCTGCAGCCCTGAGTGGAAATCCTGGGGCCCGGGTCAAGCTGCTTCCCCATCCCCTGTGGCAGCTGCAAGCTCCCTGCTAAGTGGGTGGGCATGTTTACAGGTGAAGTCTCTTGCAACTGGGGAATCTCTTTCCAGCAGTGAAAATACTAAGCGCTACAAAAGCATATATGAGATATATCATAAAAGCCAACCCAGAAAAAGTGAACTCCAACTTCCAGCATGCATCCAGTGAAAAGGAGGGAGAGAGATGTGGTGGGAAGCTGGCTTTGCCAAATTGGATTTGTTATTTCTCAAAAATGTCAAATGAAGATCGCAAAAAATGGGACATTTCCTAAATCTATGTAGTGGGTTTTAATGAATCTATCATATCATTTGTGGTATATCTTTCTGCATTTGGAGTTATTATATAAGTCAAGCACAGCTGGTGCAGCTGAGACGGCATCACAGCTCTGCAGGGTACCAGCGGAGCAACTGGCCACCATATCCCTCCAGGTCTCAGCTGTCTGAGCTTTACTCTTGCCTGAGGACCATGGTTTCACCTGGGTCTTGGTGATAGATAGGTCAGAAGAGCTGTGTAAGACAGAACCTAGGAATCTCCAAATTTCTCCAGAAAGCACTTACTCCAGCCTATAGTAATTTGAACCAGGTACCTTGATGTTCCAAGAAAAATACCAAAAATTTATTCTAATTTTGACATTGACTATATCAGCTGCATAAAACAGATTTTTTCAATAATTCTATTGAGATATAATTTGTACACCATAAAAATACATATTTTAGTAGCATAACTGCATGATTTTTAGTAAATTTATTGAGTGGCACAACCATGACCACTGTTCAGTTTTAGAACATTCTCGCATTCCAGTAAAATCCCTTTGCCCATTTAGAGCTAATCTTTGTTCTTGTGTTCAGCCCAGGCAGACACTGCTCTGTATTTCTCTATGCGTGCCTTCTGTGGACATTTCCCACAAATGGAATCAGGCATATGTGTTCTTTTGTCTTAGGCTCCTTCCTTTCTCTCAGTGTGTTCTTAAGGTTCACCTGTGCTGTAGCAGGCATCACACTTTCAGTTGCTGAATAATGTCAAATTGTATAGCTATGCCATGTTTGTTTATCCATTCACCAGTTGATGGACATTTGGGTTACTTTCACTTTTTGGTTACTACAAATAATCCCACTATGAAAATTCAGGGCGAGTCTTCATGTGGAGTCTTCCTTACTCCGCAGACTTACGTCAACACTAAGATCTGTCGTTGTTCTTTGCCACTTTAGTAGACACTTGTGACTATGCTTGCTGAGTACATCGGTTTATTTAAACACACAGGCATGCTTAAGCTTACTATCTCCCTGTTTGTTTACAGAGGCCCATAAGTAGTCCAAGATTGGGAGGTATATTCATTTACCAATAACTGTTTCTCGATTCGCTAAAAAAATGAACACAAGCTATTCTGCATCTAATACAGCTTTCAGAGACACTGCCTTAAAGACTTTGGGGGAAGTATCACATGTGGTGAATTTACAATTTTCTGGTTAATTTGTAATTCTGTTTTAATAATAGGTATTTTTGTTTATTTTTCAGTATGTAATCTACTTGCTCATTTAGTATAAAATTATAAACATTTTCAGCTTTGCTATATATTCCTTTAAATTGCTGCTTAAAATTCCAAAGAGTTGATATAGTGTTTCTTAATCATTCCACTGTAGATGAGTATTTATTTTCTTTAAAAAAAAAAATTTTTTAAGCTTTCAATGTCATCTTTGTGCAAAGAGCTTTGCCATGTTTTTGGATAACTTATTGAGGGAAGAAGCATCCAAATGCAGTTTCTGAGTTAGAATAAATGTGCACTTAATGGCTTTTGACCTATACTGCCATATTTCTTTCCAAAAGATGTTACCAAGTGTATATTGCCACGGGCATCGCACAAATGCCAAATTCATTGCACCGTTGCCTGCACTGGGTATTACCTTTTCAAAACATGGCAGTTTCTCAGTACTCATTTTTCTAAGTCACAACACATCAGTGTAGAAAAACAATCAAGGGTCTCTGGCCTTCTTTTCCTAAAATCTGTGTAAAACCCATAGCCACCTTCTGGTTCTTAGCTCTCAAAAAGGGGACATTTTCTTAGGGAAGTTCAGATTATCTCTTACATACACATGAATACACACACACACACACACACACACACACACACACACACACACACACATCTCTTCTTTTACTCCATTCATGGTCCACCTCCCAGCTTCCATACTCCACAGACCTATATCAACACTAAAATCAAACATCTTCTTATAATCTTATCTTCCTGACCAGATAAGTCTTTCCAAAACAAGTTGCTGAAATAAAGTTTCCTTTTGTATCTAAATTATATGTTTTATTTTATATACATATATACACATTTAATTTAATTTATCTATTTACTTGTTTATAGAAAGCATGGGGAAAATATTATATGTTACAACTGAGGTTCAAAGAACCTCGTGGCTATTTTTTGATAAGTGACTTGGGCTTCCTCCAGAAGTTTCTCAGCTACCAATTCCATGATATCACTTGTTGAGAAACTGTTATTCTCTCTCTACTCAGTACAAACATTACAGGAAGAGCAGTCCAGTTCCCTTTCTCATCAGTACGCCGAGTGACCAGCTTGGGCAGTTGGCCTCCTAGAGCCTGTCAGGAATGGTGCCACCCTGGAGTCTATCCCCTGCTGAGAAGGTGGCTCCTTGAGGTCTCCTTCATGTCCCCAGCTCCCATGTCTATCCTTAAGAGCCACACAGTGACTCCTGGAGGCATAGCTCAGCGGTTACTGACATAAGAACAGTGTTCAGCCCACACAGCCCCACAGCCCTAGCAGCTGGTTCAGCGGCGCTCTCCAGGGCACTCCCACAGCTCCTGCTTGGACTTCTCCCTGACAAGCTCTTGGCAGGGGTGGGAACTCTAGAATTTCAAGGTGGTGGAGCTGGACATGTCCTGAGGCTTGCATTCTACCCCTCAGCAAGTGCAGTTCCTGACAGCTCTTCTTCTCCCAGGCTCTTGTAGGGCAGCAGGGTATGAACGCCAGTGTTCCCTTAGACTGTGGTGAACTCTCCTTTTCCATTATGGTCATCTTCCCTTTTGGTAATGCCTGAATGTAGATAGCTTTATGACTGTCATAGCCCGGCCACTTCTGTATGCATAGGGGACACACCTGTGCAACACAGGCCCTATTCAGCCACTCTTGCTCCCCGAGGCTTTCCGAGACAAAGAGGAAGGCTAGCTACAATCATGACCACGACCTAGCTTTTTAAGGGGTGGTGCATTCCCACATGAAGTTTACAGATCATTTCACGACAGTATGGTCTTAGGATACACTAGAAAAGAGAGAAATGCGAATGAAAAAAAACAAAAACAGGTAACTGTAGAATACCCACTGAGTTACAAGCAGTGTTTTTGATGTGTGTTCACAGATGTAGTATCTCTGTAAACCTTCACAGCAACCCTCCACTTTCATGATGAAGAAAGTAAAGTTTGCCGGGGTTATCTTAGCTCATAAGTGGTAGATCAGAATTTAAAGTATGTTAGCCAGAAGAGAGGTACCTTTCCCCCAGGAAAAGCAGGGAGAAGGTTAAAACAAGCAAGGGATAGGAAAGTTTTAGAAGACAGACCTTGCTGCTCCCCACTGTACCAAGAAGAGCCTTGATACTGCCTTACTTCTCTCTCGAGGGGCAAAGAGGCTAGAGCGAGATCAAACAGGCACAATCCATGACAGAGGTCCACTCTGCTTGTCTCAGGCCCCTTCTGCACCACACATAGGCTGGCTGCTTGATTCAGTTCCCATTCAGCGATGACAAGCCTGTGCACCAAAGTGAAATGGGCACTGGGACCAGAAGTCGAGGCTGGTGGGTCTCAATTAATTAGAACCAAGACCTCAGAGTCTGACAAAATGGGTATGACATTAACAGAGTCACAGCCCCATGGCAGACAGCCGGGCTTCAGTCAAATAAGAAACTTCATCCAACAGAGGAGAAAAGAGAAAGGGGACATGGCAAGGAATACTTTTAGCGAGCCTACATGTTCACTGTGTTTGAAACAAAAGGGATCATTTTGGATACTATCATCATTGTATGCATTCACTGTTGACTCAGACATCAGCCTGTGAAATTACATGTGTACTCTTGTTTTCCCAAATGAAAATAAAGTATCATAGCTCTGTTAATGACCACAAGCAAGCAAGTAAATAATCTATGAATACTTGCCTCACTGGATTGGACTTGTTCTTTCTTTCTCAATCTGGATGCCTGAGAAACTACATATTCTAATGTTAAGTAGAGACAATCTCTGGATTGTTCAGACTCAGTTTCCATCAGTTTTTATTTATCAAGCCTTGATCAAAGCAGTTTTATTTCACTGAGTTGGGGACCTTTTATTTATAGTTCAGTGATAACCGTAACTATCTCACAGACACCAATGGTTTGGAAATTATGAATCTAAAGAAACTGGAACTTAGCGATACTGAATAAGCAATCCCTAGGCCATCATAACCAAGCAGAAGCAGGGACTGTATAGGTATTGTTGGGGTCATTCTGTCCAAAAAGCAAGTGTCATAATCCTGTTTATGAATGATGAATTCCAGGTTCAGAGAGAAGAGGGCCTGAGCTAACCGGTGAAAACTACAAAAGAACAGAGCTCCAGCCTCCAGTTCTGACTAACTCTAAAGTCACCATAGTCTATGCTTCCTTTCAGCACAGAACATAAATAAATATTGATGGCTGTAGTCCAGCAAGCAATAGATGCTGTGAATTTTTAGCCATTTTTATTTAGTCATAGTCATAAAATTAAAACATGATAGAAAATACAGCTGCTATTATATATAATGTCAAGCAAATCCTTTGCACTGAGTTTTTCCTAAGGGTTTTTTCTTTTAAAGAAAATCTTCTAAACTTGACTTCTAAAACTGAACATGTCTGTGGATATACTGAAAACCATTGAATTGTACACCGTGAGTGAATTATATGGTGTCAATAGTTGCAATTGTATCTCAATAAATCTGTTAAAAATAATTAAAGGGTTTGAAGAGATAAAGCACAATGCTCCTTCTATCTACATGAGAAAGACAAGGAACATACTACATATGTAAAAGACTAAACTCTAACCTCGAATGGGTCTCATTTTAGCTATGTGACACTGAGCAAATTACCTAACCCTGCTGGGCCTCAGTTTTGGCATCATTTAAAACAGACTGATGTGAATAACACCAAGGCATAGGATCTCAGTTAGCATATGTGAAAATGCCTGGCACTCAAGAAATGCCAGGTTTTTAAATTCTTATTAAAATTCTAAGTTATAGCCGGGCTCGGTGGCTCAGCATGTAATCCCACGCCTTTGGGAGGCTGAGGTGAGTGGATTGCCTGAGCCCGCGGGTTCGAGACCCGCCTGGGCAGCGAGACCTCATCTCTACAATAAATCAAAAAATCAGCTGGGCATGGTAGCGCATGCCTGTAATTCCGG